>NC_069723.1:22207634-22220134 GCF_027358585.1 Pangasianodon hypophthalmus | reverse complement strand
AAAATACACAGACTCAAACACCTCCAGTAAAATTTACACTCTCACGTACAGACAAAATGGATAGAAATACTCCGTAAAAAATTGTAATCGTTGGAAAATTGGTGTGGTATAAGAGGAATAAAACACTTCGGGACATCCTGTTATAGCAAAATAATCAATTTCAAGGTGGCAGCAATAAGAGCGCTTCTTCACACCGTCACTGATTATTTTCCCAGGAAAGCACGCCCTCAATCCGCACTGAGAACAGGGATAAGTACTCACGTTTTGCTGTTGTTGTTCTCTCGAACATTCGATCAGTAAATTAAACCTACACTGATACTGCACAAAATGCAAAGAAAAAACAGTGAGGTCTTACTGAACACCACACTGAACACCACCCAGGAAATAACCTGCTCACTGCTCACTGCTCACTGCGCCTGCTTAGGATACATTTCCTCAAAGTAGTCAATGTGAGGAGGCTGCAGGATGTCCAGAGCTGACAGGACCTGAGAGAGAGAGAGAGAGAGAGAGAGAGAGAGAGAGAGAGAGAGAACAAGTCCACAGGGTCAATGGCAGTGACGACAATGAGCACAGACACTGATACTAACCTTCACATGACATCAGCCTGGCCGAGATCACACACCACCAACAAGCACACTCAGCTACCAGCAACCGAGACAAAGAAAGAAAGAAAGAAAGAAAGAAGGAATGAAAACATGATGTGCAAGCAAGCAAGCATGAAAGAAAGAAAGAGAACAAGACATGCCAAAACAAAAGAAAGAAAGAAAGAAAGAAATGCAAGCAAGCAAGAAAGAAAAAGAAAGAAAGAAAGAAAGAGAACAAGACATGCCAAAACAAAAGAAAGAAAGAAAGAAATGCAAGCAAGAAATGCAAGCAAGAAATGCAAGCAAGCAAGAAAGAAAGAAAGAAAGAAATGCAAGAAAGAAATGCAAGAAAGAAAGAAAGAAAGAAAGAAAGAAATGCAAGCAAGCAAGAAAGAAAAAGAAAGAAAGAAAGAAAGAAAGAGAAAGAAATGCAAGCAAGAAATGCAAGCAAGCAAGAAAGAAAGAAAGAAATGCAAGCAAGAAAAGCAAGCAAGCAAGAAAGAAAGAAAGAAAGAAAGAAAGGAAGGAAGAAATGCAAGCAAGCAAGCAAGCAAGAAAGAAAGAAAGAAAGAAAGAAAGAAAAAGAAATGCAAGCAAGCAAGAAAGAAAACCAGATGTGCAAGCAAGAAAGAAAACCAGACATGCCAAAACAAAAGAAAGAAAGAAAGAAAGAAAGAAAGAAAAAGAAAGAAAGACACTAACAGACAGACGGCACATATTTTTTACTTTTCCGTCACTGAGCGTCTGAGTGAACTCACGTTGTCGTGCTTGAAGAAGCAGAGCATTTTCAGCTCGCGGAAGACCCTCTTACAGGAGACGAGGTTCTGGAAGACGTTGGGCATCTTTTTGAGGGCCACACGTTTACCGTCCCGGGGGTCAGTCACAGACCTGAGTGAGAAGAGAAGAACAGAGAGACGAGTACGGTGAGAAACTGAGAGCACGCGAGGGCCAATTCTTCAACCCCACATGGCCTTCAGTGCTCTCTTCAGCCATGTCTGATGTTCATTTTATTATCAGTCAGTCTGATGCGCCGTCAGAGCACTAAAAGCCCAACACACTGCTGCTGAACGTTAAAAAATAGATTTATCATCTCTCTGCTTCGCTCACGTCTCTGACAAGGAACTCAAAGGTCAGCACAAACGAGACTTCTCCTTTGATTCCTTTTTTTTTTTTGCTACTGAGGCACTGATCCAATTCTGAGAGCTGGAGGGGTTTTTTTTTATTTATTTATTTTTTACATCATTCAATTTTTCTAATGTGTGTACAAGCAGAGATGTGTGGGGCCCAAGCACCCTTCACAAATATAAAAACAAAAACTTGCCATGTTAACAAATCCGACGTTTTTGTGCGAGTTCGCTGCTGGTTGCCATGGTTTCCTAGTGCCTGGCAAAAATAACGTACACACCTAGCTACAGAACCAGATGTCTTCCCACATTTAATGAAAATTATGGAGGAAAAAAGTCAAAAACAGTCGCTGTGACAAAAAAAATAGGCACTATTTAGGTATTCTGCCCTCTTTAAGTCCACAGTGAGGAAAAAAAGAATATCATTTATTCTCATTAGTGGTCACCGCATCGCGTTGTGTCTTATTTGCATACAATTAAACTCTGTTAAACTTGCCCCGCCCACTCCATGCCCCGCCCACCTCATGCCCCACTCCACAGACACTTGCTCTACCCTTTTTTTTAGATTTGCCGTAAATCTAAAGCGTTCATTGAAAGTGAACGACTTGCGAAAGCTCAGTTGTGTTGGTCTGCGATGTTGTAGATGCAATCGCAGGTTTAGTTTAAAAAAAAGTTCACGTTAAATGACAGGCAGCAGATAATCTTGTTTAAAATAAAGACGGTACATCGGGCCAATCATACAGAAAACCAAATCCCAACAGATGCTACTTTCATAACAATCAGGACACTGTGACACTCCGTGGTAAATCCTCAGAAGGCTAATATTTGGAGCGTGTAGCGTCACGTCCCAGCGCACCTCATCACAGGCGTTATGGAACATCACAAGCTACAAACAATCCTCAGGTTCCTTCCTGCTGCTAATCTGAGACTCCAGCTGGGAGCCGTGGTGAGCAGTGAGGTCCTGGATCCAGCGCGATGCCACACAACCGACAGCTCTGCACCGGCTCCACGCTAACAGCAACTCCGACAACATCAGCTGTCTGATATTTTACATCAGCACACATGAGACTGCGAGGCTGAGAAAGCTGTCCACGAGGAAGCCGGAATCAAAGCTGCAGAAATAACAGCTTTAGTGACGACAAGAAGTCATCAAAGTGGGATGTTAGAGAGCTGAAAGAAGAAAAACTAATTATACCAGAGCATGGATGTAGCCATCACTGGTTTTTTTTTCACTTTTCTTTTTTTCCTTTTGTTTTCTCTTCTTATTTCACTGTGTTTTTGAAAGCTAAAGGGCCACGCAGAACACTGCAAAACTAAAATCGTAAGTGAAAACATCTGAAATACTGAACAATCAGATAATCAGATTATTTTTATTATTAGCTTTAATATTAATAGCCAATAATTAAGAGTGATAACATTATTTTAAACAATTTCTAGGCAAACAAACAAACAA
The DNA here is from genome assembly GCF_027358585.1 of Pangasianodon hypophthalmus. Classification (NCBI taxonomy): domain Eukaryota; kingdom Metazoa; phylum Chordata; class Actinopteri; order Siluriformes; family Pangasiidae; genus Pangasianodon; species Pangasianodon hypophthalmus. The sequence continues at coordinate 22,216,973 of NC_069723.1, read as the reverse complement.
AAAATTGTCTTATTCCATTTGCAAATAATTTTAATTATTTCAAGCGATAAACACTCAAATGCAGTGGCTTGCAAAAGTATTCAACCCCCCGGAATTGATCATTTTTCTGAATAACAAAAGACAAAATACAAATATTCCTCCCGTCAATATTTTCACTGCAAACTCGAGTTCTCTTACAATGAAATTATTAGTCAGCAAGTAGGCTATTTCAAAGAAAATCAAATACTGAAAAATGCTGTTTGCATAAGTATTCATCCCCCCAGGTTCCAGAAGCTCCATATGGAAGATACTGTCTTAACGAGGACACAACAGACTTATAACTGACCTTCACCTGTGAAATATTAAAACAGATCCCATTTCCTGAACAAAAAAAACACCTCAGTTAAACTGTCAACAAAGACACTGTCAGTGTGAAGGAAAGGAGTGAAAATGAAGACTTCCTTAGATGGAGAATTTTAAGACCGTTAAAGTAAGGTAATAGAGTTTCATAACTTAGGAATCGAGTGTAAAATTATATCTAAAAGGTTGGACATAGCAGTATTGTTGGATCAATAGTGAGGAAATGGAAGCTACTTCACGCCACTCACGCACCACTTAGATAAGCACTACCTCAAAACTCGGCACAAAAACAAGACAGAGACTGGTGAGGGAAGCCACAGTGAGGCCAACAGTTACTCTGAAGGAGTTAAAGAGGACAGTGGCTGAGAGTGGAGTGAAGGTGCACCACACAAACACTGCAAGAGCTCTACATAATTGAGCATGAGGGTGACCCAGTGAAGGTGTGGTTTTTTAGTGTGTAGAGACCAAGATCGAGATATTTGTTCGAGATGAGTTTCAAAGAACTATATGTGGCACAAACCTAACACAGGCCACACCTCAATTAAAGCCTTGCCTACAGTGAAACACGGTGGTGGCAGCATCATGCTCTGGGGACGCTTTTCATCCCCTGAACCTGGGCTTCTTGTCAAAATTGCAGGGAGAATGGAAGGAGCAAAAATACAGAGGGATATTATGAAAGAACCTGCTTCAGGCTGTTGGAAAAAAAAAAAAAAAGTCAAGTTCTGAATCCCATTGAGAATCTGTGGCACTGTTTGAAAACTGCAGTCAATAAACAACATCCGACCAACCTGAAGAACCTGGAGCAAAACTGTCCGGAAGACTGAGTGAAAAATCACGATGTCCAAAGCTGGTAGGAACTTAGACTTAAACAGACTTAAAGCTGTTACTGCGGCAAAAGGTGGCTCTACCAAGTACTAGTCTGAAGGGGTTGAATACTTACTCACAGTTTTATTGTTTGTTTAAAGACCTGATGACAAATAATGAATTTCACTTTGTAAATTTAATTTGAGAGGATATTGGTTTGCAATAAAAACACTGGCTGGAAAAATCAAAGTGTCAGTTGTAGATCCAGACGAATCAGCTGACTTAAGGAGGTTGAATACTTTTGCAAAGCACTGTATCATATTAAATAAATTAGCCTATATTTAAGATGTTTTCACTTAAGACGGATGGATGAATGGATGGTTGGACTGACTGACTGACTGAGCCGCATGAGCAACACGTGATCATAATTTTGGTAGCCTGAACCCAGGTCCCCCTTCCTACAGACCCCAGCGCTAATCCAGCAGGGATCTAATCCGGCTAATGGAGCAGAGTGATAATCTGGAGGGAATAATCCAGGTGCTGGATTAAGCTACTTTATGCTCGTATCTAAAACCTTCTGAAGGTCAGAGAAGCTTTTGAGTGAAACAGAAGCATCAGAATGTTTCATCCACTGACCTGTTGCGAGTTGTCAGTAGAGACGGGCGATTATATCGCGTTTATTATCACAATATTTTACAAATTTTGGACAGAATCAGAACTTCAGGGTTGCCACTATGCCATAATTGTAATAGCGACATTCATGTAAAGTACTGTACCTGAAAAAATATTTATTCGATTCGTTATATTTAAGACGTCTGAAAAATATTATTCATAATGTTTTAAGTAACATTTAAGACAAATACAAAATAGATTTTTTATATGTTGAATGTTTCAAAGCTAATGATTAAAACTGTTCACCTATGATGTGTGTTTTAGTTGCTTTGGGTCCTGGTGTTTATGGTGCATGTTTCATACACAGACTAAGCAGCCTATGAACCTTACAAATATTGTATAATGTACCTTATAATTCTTTGCATTTCTTGGATAAATTCCATCCAAGTGACATTAGAATACAATTCATATTCCTAATCACTTTATATGTCTCACATAAGAATACATCATAAGTTATGTATACACATTATACATCAGCATGTAACTCTTTAAATTAAGACTTCAAAGTATTGAAAGTTAGCTAGTGATTTACTGCCACACAGGAGTACCAAGCAAGTATTTATACCTTATCACACATTTGAAAAACTGAAATAAAAACTAAATTAAAATAAAAGATTACATAAAATGAAAAGCAAGAAGAAATACAATCAAATAATAAAAAAAACATAAAATAAAATAAAAAATAAACACATACAATAAATAACAGAAAAAAAAGCAAAATTAATAAATAATAATTATTTTTTTTAAATATATGACGGCCAGTCAAATGAAAAGCTTTTTTTCCCCACTTTGGACTCTTTATTATTAGTTTTTTTTTTGTTCAAGTTTTTTTCTTCAATGCAAGTGTTCCAGATTCCTTTAGAAAAAAAAATCAATTCAGTTCTACCATATGTCACACTTTGAATTTTTTTTTTTTTTTTTAAATTTGATTCACCCTCATAAAATGAAATAATTTGTGCTTTTTTTTAAAAAAAAAAATAGAGAAATTGCTAAGAAATTGCCCTGCTGTAGCGGCTGGTGTGAATACACATTAGGGGCAGTTATTTGAGCAGCTCTTTTTCCACATCCTGTCTAAAAACAAGTGTTAAAGCAGTTGAAACGCTGTCCTCTGCATCCTCTCAGCCTTCTACTTCCCGTTTACCACCTTGTTTAATGCTAAACGCCTGCGAACAGCTGAAATCCTTCTGAGTTCTTCTCAAAAACACTTCATGTGAAGGAACATGTTTGGTGATCACTGATCCACGAGAAGGTGATACTGAGCTGTTTATTCAATCTACTGGCAAAACATTGATTGGGTTCCATAAATAATTAACCATGAACGTCTTGAGGGGTTTCAGCAGGACACACACACACACACACACACACACGAACAGAGTCTGGTGGATTGAGATGAGCTGGATTAGACCGCACGGAGAGGGGGAGGAGACAGAGAGAGATAGAGCAGATCTCAGCAGGAATGTCTTCGGTCTATCCCTCAGCCAGTGCGAGGGAGGAAGGGAGTGGATGCCCTGTAATTAAACTCATTAAAGCCATGACACCAGCAGAACTATCGACAACTCGGCCACGTGACGACGGCTTTCCTCAAGAGTCTTCTCTCAACACCACGATGAAAACATCTCACTCACTCTCAGAGTTTAATCATCAGCCTACTAAAAATCCAAAAACTGATTGTTCAACCACTTTGAAAGTTCTGTTCTCCCCTTGTCAAACCTCTCGATTAAAGCTCAAGGATCTGTTTATTGGAAGAACATTTGCTTTGACTCATTCAGCAGAGAAAGCAGACTGTATTCTTGTGAAGGCTAATGCACTTCAGTGTAAAACACGAGGTCGTATGAATCATACCTCTCCGAGCCGCGCTTGCCTTTTACATCTGAGTGAATATTAAGGGCAAGCGCTTGTGAAACAGTAAGCAATCAAAATTTCTGACGCAAACACAGCTTTACAGGTATTTATAACGTGCTGCGTTTTTCCAAACATGCACCCAGAATGCTACATAACTTAAAAACAAACACGTCTAAACGCTGGTCCATCACTGCGTATAATCCTCATTCATAAATTGACCAATAATCTTTTCATAAAGTTGTACAGCGTGCAAACCGAACTAAAAGTTTCAGTAACACTGATTTTCTTTGCACTCATGTGCGTATGCTGATAAATACCATGTCAAAATTACCCGTAAAAATTCCCAAGAGTGTTCATGTCACAGCGGATTTACATTTAACCACGCCCACAAAAGTCCATAAAAGGTAAAGCTCGAAAAAATGGAAATTACAAAATGGCGACCAAACAGTGAAAGAACACGTCATAATCACTAAATTGTCCAGTAATGCAGCTCAGCCACTGCAGCGCATCGGCTAGCACGTACACACACTAACACTTTTTCTTTTTTTAAGGCCAAACATTCTTTCACTCTTGCCATTAAAAACACATGATGCCCAAAATGTAACGTTCTGTCGAATCAATAGATTTAGTAAAAATTTACGTTTAGACTTTCGAAAGTCATTATTCAATTAATTAATTAACAGTTAACAGTCTACTTCACAGCAACAGTTTAATAACAAATACCCCAAAAGACTTTATATTCACTAAATATGCTCACTACTTAGGGTTTAACATAATCGTGCTTTTCTGTAAGTGTTATTTTTGGCAACAGCAAAGTCATTTTCTACGAAAAGGCATTTCTACGATACGCGATATGTATCATGATATATAGGCTTGCTTACAATTTCCCAGAAATACAGTAGTGTTGCGTTAAAAAAACCAAGTTAAAAATAATATTTGTATTATTAATAAACACATTTAAAAATAAAGTATCGCTATTTTTTATATTTAAAAAATAACATTTTTATTTTTAAAAATGTTAAAAACAACAAAGAGAAAAATGTTTTGTTTTTTGTAAAAATTATGTACACATTTTTAACATCACATCATCTACATTCAGTCAGTTTGCAATTATTTAAAAATAAAAACAGGCAAAAAAACCTAATAAATACATATACGATAATCTGTCATATCAATATTATACCGCCCTAGATTGTAGCGTATGTTACGTTCAGCTAATACAATACTAGCTAGCTAGAACTAGCCAAACTGATAATGTCCCATTAAAGACACTAAAATTAACTACTATTATTGCTTTTATTAAGTGTATGAAGTGTAATAAATGCGCTTATCACTAATAAATAGATCCACTTGATTAGGAAGGAGCTGGTCTGCGCTCACACTTAACCCCTTCCTGATCAGCTGTTAAATTTCAGTATAATGTGTATACTAGACGTCACACACATCTTGTGCACTAAGCTGCAACGGCACATTTTTTCCCACCCGTGGTGAGGAAACCTTAGCGTGATGAGCCACAAAGCTGCTGAAGGCTGCTGCTGGAGCTGGTGCTAAAGAAAGCAGGAGTGTTGGAGGTGTCTTGGCGCTGCTTTTCATGCCACTGGCTTGCAGCACACTGACTCACACCTCGCTGTGGGGAATAGAAGAGAAAACTTTTTGCCGGGCTCAGCCAAAGCTCAGGAAGCTCCGAGTGTAGGACGATCATGTGCAAACGAGCGAGCGAGTGAAAATCCTCGGGTTCTCCTGTCATGACTACGGCTCATGCTGTTCACAGGAGATAGCCTCTTCTCCTGTGCCTCGAAGCACATCGATTGTTCCTGGCTAAATCTGTAACCTGCATCACAGACAGACTGTCCAGACTCGCTCGAATCAATACGGCACGAATTCGCTAAGAACAGCGTGTCGACCAAAAAAATCCAGCGTGAACTAGGCTGAGTTGAGCTTAGTCACTTTATTCTCGGGATTTAAAGCTCGTCTTGTGATCAAGCGTCTCGCTCCAGGCTCTCAGATACGTCACGTTTTTGTGAGCCGAGCAATCAGTTTGCTCCTCTCATTAATATTTCACCATCTATTACTGATACCGAGAGACAAAAGCCAGCCTGAAGCCTCAACGCTCTTATTTTTGGAAAATTCGGAAGCGAACACAGCATTTTCAAAAGTATAATTTATGAGCCGGTGAACAGGAATGAAGGAAGGAAAGGTCACTTCACCGTGTTATATATTGATAGAGCACCTCTCTGAGCTGGCTGTGATAGCCGTATACGAGAGCTTATCAAACGGCGCTTATCAAACTGAAGCGTCCTGCCTCTCAGATGTAAGATATACACGCCTGACTTCATAACTATATCTTATTACAGCACATTAACCTTTGTGAGGCAGGTAGGAAGCCTAATGACTGCTCAGTGACTGCACACACTAGGCCTGTGCATGGTGATGGTTAACCCGGTTACCACGGTTACCATGGTAACAGCTCCCAGTGACGGGAAAAACTTATTCACAGCCATTTTTTTTTTTTCAATGCATTGACTTATGTCCCACAAATCATAGCAAGACCCTAAAATTTCCACATGTGATCATTATGAGATTATTTTCTTTCTAATGAAGAGAAGAAACAGACTCACTGATGTTATTCACAACAGATTGGCTGTTGGATTAGATTAGATTATTATTACAAGTCAGGAGGTTAGATGGAATTGGTGGAAGGAGATTCGAGTTCAGGTGAACTTTGGCTGAACTTCGGAAAGAGTGACTGAGGGCGAGTCTCGTTCTTGTTTCTATAAATAACTAAAATAAGGAAACGGCGTATTCCCGCCTCACGACCGATGTTCTTGGGATAGACCTGGCTTCATTTGTTTTGGATTGCATAATTTCTGATTAAATTCATTTATTGAAATAATTAATGATTTAAACTTGACCCCATAATCCATTCATCGAAATCTTTTTGACTGACCTGAGGTTCACCTTTATGAGTGTCCTTATACATAAAATTTACACAAACTCACATTTTTCCAAACGAAGTCTTTCCACGAATACCATGAAATTATGAATACGAATAAATTTGTTCATATTCAGGTCGATAAATGAGGCCTGATATAATGGAGCTCCAGGACAAAATTAAAGAAGAGAAAAACATCAAGCACCGATCTTACGATGGCTGAATGAACACGAGGTAATTAGTAAAGTGTGTCATTTTATTTCAGTTTTTTTCCCACAGATATTATCCAGGTATCACGGTTCACACAGCACAGTCCTCGGAGCGCTGGGTAAAATCTAATGATGCCCAGTGTGTGCTGTGTTTCAGCCGTCACGGGGGATGAACATAAAGAGAATTACAGAGAATCCGACTCTTTGATAGAGAGGCATGGGAGAACACAGTGGCTGCAGTGTTTCTGACTCCTCTTTCCCATTCGCTTTGATTCGTCTAATTAATCCAGACCGGCTCGGCTCCCGTCCCTCCTCAGCATCAGAGCCAGGTTTAAATAAACTTGCTTCTGGTCAGCTAGTGCACTGTGTTTAACCTCTGATCGCTTCACCACCGAGCGGTGCAAAACAGGTCAATCACAGCCCTTACTCATTGTTAGCACCGACCTGGTTAAACATGCCGATTGTGTCAGAATCATCCTCGGGGTGAGGAGCATGTTTGGATTAGCGAGGCACGGATTAGCATACGCCTGCATAATGAATCTGAAAGGCAGCGCGTCTTGGGGTAAGATCTGGAGTCCCCTCACGTCTTGCCTGACACACTTTCAGTAGCTCTTTGAACAAGGAGCCAGTGTGAGATGCCTCACCTCCTCACGCAGACAGACGAACACCAGCAAAACAGAAACCTTGAACCCTTTACAGAGCAAGTCCCGAAAAATCAGATTTACGATCATCCGCAAATTTACCTGATCGAACAGGAAGAGTTGATCTACACGCTTCTTTGGTTATTTCAGTGGATCTAAAAAGTTAATGATGTGTTTTTAGAAAAATAAACATGTGCCACAAGCACTTTTCCAACAATCAGCCAGAGACAGCACAGCATTCTGAAAGATCTGTATCTGTTTTTTTTTTAAACACCATTTTCTCCCAATTTCTCCCATTTGCAAAAACACCCGCTAGCTAGCGCTCTCCTATCACACGACAGCTACCGGGTGGGACTAGTGAAGGCTAACACTACATACAGACTAGCAAGCGACAAAGCAACAGCTCATTTTCTGTGTATGTTTGCAACACCAAGCTGCAACTTTAGTTCGACGGTGCGACTTGTATGCAAATTACCTGTGATGCAGCAAAGCGACAAATCCATACAACTGTCTCGAACAGTTCCTCGGACCAATCCTACGGCACGTGTCATCCAACGTTTCTTCATTTCGCCACTCACAACTTTAGTCCCTACTCGCAATTCGTTTCCATTTACAAGAATCGGTGGTTTCATCTTCTCATATCATATTTCATTAAATGCCTACAGAGATATTACGAAGAAAAATAAAGACTGGAAAGAAGTAGCAGAGATCATCGGTGCGTCTGGTGAAAGTACATTGCTAGTACAGTTAGCTTGCTTTGCTAGTCTGCCAATGACGTTAGTGCAAAGCCGAGCATGTAACGTAAATCGAAAAGCTAATTTTCACACTGATTAGTGTGTTGTTAAATTTGTGTTTAATTAGTTAGGTTTAGAAGTTATCCATATAGCACACTGAAACAAAAAACAAACAAAATGAAAAACTGTACAAGCCACGCCCACATGAGACAAGAGTAACGGTAGCTACAAGCCCACAAGTGACTACAAGCGAAATGAGACTTAAATCTTTTCTGAACTGCTGTCTTGCTAACTGCCCTCTTCCGCATACATGAGTTCATAGTCGCCTTTATATCATGATGCATATTGTTCATCGCAGAAATGTCTTCAGGGATTTATGATATCATATATACGTTATATTGCGTTTTATTATTATACTGTACACATGGAGGTACTGTACACGTCTATTCCCTGATGTGACATGAACAGGGAGAGGAAGTTGTTCGATCTTTCCCATAATCCTCAGCTCTGTAACAAGGCTTCAGACCCGAAGACTTCCACCAATCATTTACAAGGTGACTGTAGATTTGGGTCGTTGACCTAGTTACGTGTAAAACGAAACGTGCTACATCTTACACGGACTTGCCCTCAGCGGTATGTGTTAAATAAAGGGAAAGCGGAGATGTTAGGAAGCTCACCTTTTTCACAAGGGAAGATCACTGCCAATGATTCTGGCTCTGTGACTCCCACTCTCCCATCTAATCTGTCCATAAAGCAGATTATAAAGATAAATTTAGTGACAGTCGCAGAGTATTACATGGATGCGAGTGGTCAGAGTCTGACCCAGTCATAAACCTCGAAATAACCCGAGATACTGAAGTGCTCCAACATCATACTGTAAAATGAAGCATGCTGAAAAGATTAGCCTCCGCATGTGATCAGATAGGAATCTCTTTTGGATTGGCTTCAGACTGTTTACTCTACACCAAATGAGGTGTATACATGAATGTTGTTTATTCTGATCGAGCTCTTAGTCTGATTATTAACAGATTCACACCATGTGACCTTCTTGGCAAATCAGATTTGGCTCATCAGCCAAAAAGTGCATCGTAATATCCTTTAATGTGGCGAGAATTAAAAATAAATGTTTTAAAGAAAAACATGAGCAGCTTGTAAAGTATATAATT